>NC_069504.1:1060949529-1060974529 GCF_027579735.1 Bombina bombina | reverse complement strand
TATCTAGTTGACTAACCTAGTTACAGACCCCTGCATGTATGATGTTTGTCCTTAGGTATTTGAACTAGAAAGCTTAACAGTGTTTATAACAGACCAGTGTTTGACTGAAATATATACAAATGGTCCGTATCATTTGATTTATTCCCAGTAATTTATTAGGTCAAACCTGGAGTTAAGGCCCTTTGGAACTCTGGTGTCTAATTTGAAATACCAAAATATTTCTCTTTTGGCTAAGAGCTGCTCAAGGTCGCCACCACGTTTGGGTAATACCACTTTCTCTATGGCACACCACTTAAAAGTACTTAATGTGCTTTTATGTTTCTCAGCAAAATGTTGCACAAGTGGAGTAGTGGCCCTACCTTGGCTTATCGTAGAAAGATGTAACCTGATTCGGGTATTTACGTCCCTTGACGTGAGACCTACGTACTGTTTCTTGCATGCTGTTATCATGCTGATATCAGATATATAACATGAGTGGTTATGCAATTTAGACATGAATGTATGTCATATTTAGTGCCCAATGCCACAGACTCAAAATCTTTGGTAATTTGTACAAACTCGCATAGACGACAATAGTAACTCCCACATCTGTACATACCAACATGTGTGAGCCATGAACTATTTGCATTGGATACTTTCTTCAATTGGGTAGGTGCCAATATGGAACCTAAGGTTTTGCTCTTTTTATAGGAACATCTTATTCCTGTTTTAACTACCTTTAGCAACTGGTCATCTGCCGCAAGCAGTGAGAAATTCTCTCACTATTTTGCATATCTCGTAATATTGAGAGCTGTATTCTGTTACAAAATTGACTCTCTTGCTTTTGGATGCTTCCCTCTCTGATCTTTTGTTGTATTTGAGTAATTCAGATCTTGGAATATTCTCAACTATTGCCTCTGCTCTATCCAAGTCCCTCTTTGGATATTTTCTTTTTCTCAAATTTTGTTTGAGATCACTGGCCTTATGTTTGAATTCAGAGGGATCCTGAGCAGTTGAGCTTCAACCTGATTAATTGGCCCTTGGCTATCGCAAACCTTATCTGCTTTCGATGGCAGCTTTGGCCATGTAGTATGGTATATCCCTTTATGGGTTTGTGATACACGCAAGTGGCAACTTTCTTGCCAATGATGCCTCTGAGGGATAAATCCAAGAAATGTATTTCCACAGGATTGGTTTCATGAGTGAATCTCAAACCCATATCGTTGCTGTTGAGGTATGTCAAACAGTTCAATGCTTTCCTCTGGTCCCTTCCAGACCAACAACAGGTCGTCTATGTACCTGTAATATAATTTTATGTTACCTTTGTGAGGATTGCCATCTCCATAGATGCGGCACAGCTCCCACCAGCCTAGATATAAATTGGCGTAGGATGGTGCAAATTTTGCTCCCATAGCTGTGCCGCACCTCTGGAGATAGCAATCCCCCTCAAATTGAAAAAAGTTGTGGGTTAGAAGAAACTTCACTACTCTCAAAATAAAGTTCTGAAAGTCAACACTGTAGTTAGAATAATTGTACAGAAAAAGTGTATAGCTTCCAATCCCTTGTTGTGGGGGATGGAAGAATACAATGCGGCAACATCCACAGTAAGCCACATAAAGCCACTATCCCACTCAAACTGTTCTACAATGTTGATGACATGCTTGGTGTCCTTCAAATGAGATGCCAATTGTGTCACTAAGGGTTGCAATATGGAATCGGTCCACTGTGATAGATGTTCTAAGAGTGAACCGATGCAACTCACAATGGGCCTTCCTTGTACATTGGTGACAGATTTATGTACTTTAGGAAGATGGTGAAAACAGGGGGTCCGAGGATGTAGTACGTATAAATATGCCACTGTCTGGTCATCCAGGAACCCCTGTTCCCTACCATCGTCCAAAATGTTCTTGAGTTCCAGCTGATAGGCCCGTGTGGGATCTCTGTCTAGTTTAACATAGTCATGCAGATTATGCAGTTGGCGATTGGCCTCTGCCACATAATCTATCCTATTCATAACAACAACTGCACCGCCCTTATCTGCGGTGCGTATGACCAGATTGCTGTTTTTCTCAAGGTCACTCAGTGCTTTTCTTGGATTATAGGATAGGTTGTGTTTAGTATTGGTGCACGAACCAGCCAAATTGATCAAATCTGTTTCCACTCTTTGTTGGAAGGTTTCCAAAATCATCCCTCTGTTGTGAATGGGATAAAAGGTCGAATTGTTTTTAAAACTAGACGCCCTACTTGTGGTGTTAGAGAGACTTCTAGATTCACTTTCCAAGGAGTGTAGGGCCACAACATCACAGAGTTCATTAAAGTCATGTAAAGTGTTATTCTCTTGATTCTGTGATGCTGCTCCCCTCCCAATGTTTGGAGTCATGTCTCCTGCGCCAAAATGTTTTTTTAAAGTTAAATTTCTAATAAGGCGGTTCACGTCCAACAAAGTTTGGAACAGATTGAAATTGCTCGTGGGTGAGAAACCTAGTCCCAAGGACAACACCTGTATCTGTTCTTTAGAAAGTGTATGTGAGGAGAGATTCAATACACTGTATATCATTTGTACTTGGTTTGTGGGCGGTTGACCCTCAATTGGTACCTCCCTGTTCCTTCCCCTTGTGTCTGCTATAGGCCTCCAGTTTGATCTTGGGTCTCTCGAAAAACCTGAGAGAATACTTGTTCAAGATCAGAATTCACAGTCCCTTGTGCACTTGTAATTTGCATAGAACTATGTGCATGTGTAGAACTATGTGTGTGCATAGGTTCATAATGGGTTACTTGTTGTAATTGTTTGTTGTCTTTCTGTCTGACTACTGGACCACCTGATAACCCTATTCTCGAACCTGTATGTATGACAGGGGCAGTAGACATATTAGAGGTGGAAGGGACCGAAGTACCAGAGGTAACCGCAGATACAGTGCACGCTGTTGATCCTTCATCAGATGAATATTCTGAATCACTCCCAGAGAATGTAACATTCTTCTGTTGTTTGTTGCCTCTGCGGTTACCTCTTTTCTTATTTGGAAACTGGGTATGTCTAAATTCTCCCCTTTTCTTTCTATTCCAGATATATAGTGTCTGTTTGGTAGTCTGATCTATCCCGCAAGAATTTAGAATGTTTCTTTTCCATTACAACACTCTTACCCCTGGCCACAATGCCTCTAAGTATAGTGTCAAATTTCCCAAACTGTGGATCGCCAATGCGTTTATCCATTTCAGTTTGTAAATCTGAAATTTCATTCTTTATCCCAATTAATTGTCTGGATTTAAACTCCTTTAACATTTTCATAAATTTCATAGAACAATCAGTTAAGGTTAAATTCCACTCCTTAATAAACATACATACATATACACACTCACATATATATATATATATATACACATACACACACACTCTATTACTGGGGGGGGGGGCATGGAAAAGGTAGGGCGATGGTTAAAAGGGGTGCCAGTAAAAGTGTGTGTATATATATATATATATATATATATATATATATATATATATATATACATATATATATATACATATATATATATATATACACACACACACACATACATACACACTTTAAAAAAAAAAATCATGAGGTTTTACTTGCAAACTAATTGCAACAGTCTAAGTCTGAAATTTACCATCACTTTAAGAAAAGGGAGGGAAAGCTTTGCCAGGACTAATCCTACATATGGAAATTTTGGTAAGCATGATATATTTTCCATTTATCTTTCCTAACTTGTGCACTCAGCAAAGGAGATTTACCAAACAGTAGAAAACAATTAGTAATCATGCTGAAAAGAACAGGAAGTCAACACAGAACTTTTCATCCTAAATGCCTATGAATCATGTAAGAACGCTAAACATCTGCTTACAATAGGTCCACAGACAAGGTGTCTGCTACAGCTGTCCGTAGTGAAAACTGATCTTTTGCAATGAATTTTAAACCACAGTGGCACATGTGCCTACATGATGTGATAATATGAGGTCATGCAGCAAATAATAGATATGTAATTAGTACTGACCTTTGAAATATTGCTGGTGACTTCACAAGTCCATCACAGCTTGCCTCCAGACTGTCATCCAATATGGATGTATAAACACCAGCCTACATGTGAGTTGTAAAGGCATTCACTGGCATTGTATTAGGACAAAATGAAGAAATAAAAATCTTGAGACATGAAACTCAAAAATAACCTTATTTAAGAATTCAGGAACTGGCTTTTTTTTTGGTGATAGACCAAATAGGGAGTACAGCAGGACTGTTGTGTGGAAGAGTTAGGTCAAAACAAAGCATGTCTTCAGAATGAGATTCCAGAAGTATTATCCCTGCAATTGTTTCCAGGACTCAAGTAAAATCCACAAAAGACTTGAAGAGGCAAAATAATGAAATAACCTATGTTCATGGTTCACGACAGCCATATGTTCTTCTGTCCCTCTAAGTTCCTCCAGAGATTTACATATACATATACATCATATACATTATATATATATATATATATATATATATATATATATATATATATATATATATATATATATATATATATATATATATATATATATATATATATATATATATATATATATATATACACACACATACATACACACAGGTGGCCCTCGTTTTACAACGGTTCAATTTACACCGTTTCAGAACAACAACCTTTTTTCCCCAGTCATGTGACTGCTATTGAAAAGCATTGAGAAGCAGTGCATTTATTAAAATAGCCAGTAGGTGGAGCTATCCGCTTGTGTTGCAGCAAAGCCAAGCAAGCTGAAATTAATCCGTTTAACCAGACCTGAGCTATCAAGCAGATTTAAAAGCCTGTCTATAAATCAGTCCAGATTGGAATGCATAGAAAGAACTGTTTGCAGAAAAATGCAAGTGAAGTCTGTGTTGTGTGATTATTTTATTAGATTTATAATGCTGTTTAGCAAATGTTTTTGCTCATTTAACTTAGTTTAATTATATATTCTGTGTTGTGTGATTATTTTATTAGGTTTATAATGCTATTTAGCCTTTAAAGTCTTCATTTCAAAGCTTTAAAAATAATGTATTAGGTGTTACTTATGACAATTTTGAGAGGGGCCCGGAACCTATATCCCTCACTTCCCATTGACTTACATTATAAACTGGGTAAATTGTGATTGGTTAATTTTTTTGTGGTAGATTCTACTGATTGGTTAATGAGTGAACCTGCCCATCAAATTGATCTAATTGGTTAATGCACTTAACTGACAAGAATTAACATTCAATTATTTTATTTTTTTAGAGCGTACCCAGAAGCAAGTGACCGAAGAAGTACCTGTTGCTGGTGCGGAATAATTACATTTTAAGGGTTATTAATGTATTTTTAAATTAAGGCCTTTTTATTTTAATTTCCAAGTGATTAGGTTTTGGCAGGGGTTAGATGTTTGTAGTCACTTAGGAGGAGGAGGTTAGATATTAGTGGGGTTTCCTGTTGTTGGTGGGTATAGCTGTGAAAGGAATGCTACCTGGGATAGAGTTTATGAATAACTGATTTGGGGGGTCCGTTCTGGCACAGTTTACTGCAGTGGGTACAGGAATATATTTATGCAACATAAATACCAGTGTTATAGTGGATGGCACCAACATCACCTTACCTGGCAGGCCATAGTGACCAGCTATAAGAAGTCAGGCAAGAGCTACAACATTGGATTATTTATCTCGTGTGACTCATTAAGAAATGTGGAAAAAAAATGATACCAGCTATAACACCAACTAATATACATCAAAGAACTTTGCTAGCAGATTCAATTTCAAGCAAGGAAACTGTTGTGTTCTCTGGTTATAGCATTCTCTGGAACATTGTTACTCACCTTTACAAAAGGCACCACACTAACTCATATAAGATTTATTTACATTGCTGACGTTTATTAAGTTATACGATACCCTTTTCCCAAGGACCATACACTTTCCTTGTGCTTTTTCATTCACAAACGTATACAAAAGGATACCAATGAAATATACCATTATGAAAACAACAAGTAAAAACTAAAGAGTATATAATACAAAGAAAAAAACCATCAGACTGCATCCATCTCAGAAAAATCTTAAAACATGATAGTAACCTAAAGATGTAAACACAACAGTGTTTCCAACACCAGATCAGTAAGTCCAAATGTTCGTTTTTTGTTTTTTAAATATGTCAAATGTAGGGTTTGTTTATTCGGATGAATGAGAGAACTTAAAATCAGTACGTTTTGACAAGACAGGTGCATGTGCTTGTTTAGTGCTAGTCTCACTAGAACAGGGTTCTTCAAACCACGGGTTGGGACCCATTACTGGGTCACAACAACATGTTTACTGGGTCGCGACTTGTGTGTGTTGTAGGAGAGTGTGTGGTCTGTGTGTGTTATTATCTTTTACAACATTTTCAAGTGTGACTACAATAAGGAATAAAGTACGCACACATTTTAGTCACTGTGCAAAAAATTGCAGCTATCTTGTTGTATATCACTTCAGAAATGTTCAGAACAGGGGTCTCCTGGGTACCCTGACATTTAAAATGTTCAAATTCTACCGAGATCATCCAAGATTTTGAGTCAATTTTCTATACACAAAAATGTTTTACTTATTTATTGGACACAGTTATCCATGGTACACCCTTTCACATCTTACGTTTTGAATACTGCCTCTCGGCTTTACTAGACCAGTTTTATACATGCTTCCATAATTAGCCATTTCCTTTTTCCTACTCTATTCCCCTGCAGAGAGTGGTTCATTTTTATTTCATGATTCTTATGCAACGTTTGTTAACCTTGTTTTATAATTAGTTTGCACATTCTTGTGTATTTCATACATAACCATCTTCTTAAAGGGACACTGTACCCAAATTTTTTCTTTTGTAATTCAGAAAGAGCATGCAATTTTAAGCAACTTTCTAATTTACTATTATCAATTTTTCTTCGTTCTCTTGCTATCATTATTTGAAAAAGAAGGCATCTAAGCTTTTTTTTTGGTTTCAGTACTCTGGACAGCACTTTTTTATTGGTGGATGAATTTATCCACCAATCAGCAAGGACAACCCAGGTTGTTCACCAAAATGGGCCGGCATCTAAACTTACATTCTTGCATTTCAAATAAAGATACCAAGAGAATGAAGAAAATTTGATAATAGGAGTAAATTAGAAATTTGCTTAAAATTTCATGCTCAATCTGAATCACGAAAGAAATTTTTTGGGTACAGTGTCCCTTTAAGCTTCGGTCAGTTTTTAGACTTACTTGTATTTTCTACTCTTCGGATCGCAGCTGGACTTTTAAACTTTCTTTATATACGAATTACGCTCTCTTTCACATTAGACTACAATTTTGTAATAAGCAAGTTGCAATTATCAACCTACTGCTTATGTTGCTTATGCATACTTGTATTATCTTTATTTTCATCAATAAACTGTTAAAATAAATAAAATGTAAAAAAAAAATAAAAAAAAATTTCAGAACAAGCATAAAAATAGCGTCACAAAAGGTATTTGGTATCATGGCACTGGGTGTAGGGAAAAAAGTTTGAAGAACCCTGCACTAGAAGACAGAACCAAGGACATCTTGGCTAACAAACATCCCAACAGGATGGTCTCATTTTATGATATTCAATCCACTCCTGGGAGAATAAACATACTGACAATCCTTTCTATCTAATAAATGTAATTTAAAAAGATCTAGGACTGCAATCCTCCAATACTGGGCCAGAATAATCTGTCAAGAGAGACTGCAGAGAAAATGTCTGAGAAATGCTTATTCCTAGAGGGACAAAAAGAAAAAAAGAAAAAGAAAAGAGAAAATAAAGAAATATCTACTTATCCTGTTCCAAATGAGTGAGGCTGAAAAGCATTATGGATAATAATATATACTGTGCACATGCAAAGGCAGAAATACCCTTAATTAAAAAAAACAAAATTTATGCTTACCTGATAAATTTATTTATTTCCGGACATGGAGAGTCCACTATGTCATTCCAATTACTAGTGGGATATTCACTCCTGGCCAGCAGGAGGAGGCAAAGAGCACCACAGCAAAGCTGTTAAGTGTCACTTCCCTTACCCATAACCCCCAGTTATTCAGCCAAAGGAAAATGGAAAAGAAGATAACACAAAAAGGTGTAGAGGTGCCTGAGGTTTAGTAAAAAATTACTGTCTAATCTAAAGGGTGGGGTCGTGGACTCTCCATGTCCGGAAAAAATACATTTATCAGGTAAGCATAAATTTAGTTTTCTTTCCTAAGACATGGAGAGTCCACAATGTCATTCAAATTACTAGTGGGAACCAATAACCAAGCTAGAGGACACAGAATGAACAGGGAGGGAGAATAAGACAGGCGGACCTAAACAGAATGCACCACCGCTTGAAGAACCTTTCTCCCAAAGGAAGCCAAAGCAGAGGCAAAAGTATCAAATTTGGAGAAAAGTATGCAGAGAGGACCAAGTTGCAGCCTTGCAAATCTGTTCCACAGAAGCTTCATTTTTGAAAGCACAAGAAGAGGAGACAGCCCTAGTAGAATGAGCTGTAAGTCTCTCAGAAGGCTGCTGTCCAGCAGTCTCATAAGCAAAACGAATCATACTTCTCAACCAGAGGGAAAGAGAAAAAGAAGACATAGCCTTCTGACCCTTACGCTTTCCAAAGAAACAAACAAACAGGGCAGTAGCTTGTAGGTAGAATTTTAGAGCATGCACCACATCCAAGTTGTGCATCAGACGTTCTTTATGAGAGGAAGAATTAAGACAAAGAGAAGGAACACCAATCTCCTGATTAAAATTTCTATCCAAAACCACCTTAGGGAGAAACCCCAATTTAGTATGAAGGACCGCCTTATCTGCATGAAAAATAAGGTAAGGCGAATCGCACTGCAAAGCCGAGAGTTCGGAATCTCTCAGAGCAGAAGAAATAGCAATAAGAAACAAAACCTTCCAAGATAACAGCTTAATATCTATGGAATGCAATGGCTCAAATGGAGCCTGCTGCAAAACTCTAAGAACTAGGTTAAGGCTCCAAAGAGGAGCAGCAGATTTAAACACAGGCCTGTTTCTAACCAGAGCCTGACAAAAAGATTGAACATCTGGCAGATCCGCCAGACGCTTATGTAAAAGAATAGATAATGCAGAAATCTGACCTTTCAGAGAACTGACGGACAACCCTTTCTCCAGACCATTATGGAGAAGAGACAAGCACACCAATAAAAAAAGGTATTAACGCCATACCTTAATGGTAAATCTTTCGCGTAACAGGCTTGTGAGCCTGAATCATAGTATCAATGACAGACTCAGAAAACCCACGCTTAGCCAGAAATAAGCGTTCAATCTCCAAGCAGTCGGCTTCAGAGAAACGAGATTTGGATGGAAGAAAGGACCCTGAGTTAGAAGGTCCTTCCTCAGAGGTAACCTCCAAGGTGGAAGAGATGACATCTTCACTAGGTCCGCAAACCAGATCCTGTGAGGCCATGCAGGAGCTATTAGAATTACAGACGCTCTCTCCTGTTTGATACGAGCAATGACTTGTGGAAGGAGAGCAAATAAAGGAAACAGGTATTCTAGATCGCAGTCCCAAAGAACCGCCAGAGCATCTATCAGGGTGGCCTGAGGATCTTTTGACCTTAAACCGTACCTTGGAAGCTTGGCATTCTGACGAGACATCATCAGATCCAACTCCGGCACCCCCCACTTGAGGGTTAACCTGAAGAACAACTCCGGATGGAGAGCCCACTCCCCGGGATGAAAGGTCTGTCTGCTCAAGAAATCCACCTCCCAGTTGTCCACTCCTGGAATGTGGATGGCAGATAGACAATTGTGAGCTTCCGCCCACTCCAGAATGCGAGTCACCTCCTTCATGACCAAGGAACTCCGAGTTCCTCCCTTGTGGTTGATGTAAGCCACTGAGGTGATGTTGTCCGACAGGAACCTGATAAACTGGGCATAGGACAACTGATGCCAGGCCATCAAATCATTGAAGATCGCTCTCAACTCCAAGATGTTTATTGGAAGAGAAAACTCCTCCCGAGTCCATAGGCCCTGAGCCTTTACCGAGTCCAAGAATGCTCCCCAGCCTAGCAGGCTGGCATACGTGGTCACAATCACCCAGGAGGGTCTCCGGAAGCATGTGTCCTGAGACAGATGATCCTGAGAAATCCACCACGAGAGAGAGAGTCTTGTCAACTGGTCTAGATCTATCCTCTGAGACAAATACGAATGGTCTCCGTTCCATTGTCTGAGCATGCATAATTGCAGAGCTCTCAAATGGAATCGAGCAAAGGGAATAAATGTCCATAGAAGCGACCATCAGACCAATTACCTCCATACATTGAGCCACTGATGACCAAACAGTAGACTATAGAGAGAGGCAAGTAGTGAGAAGCTTGGCTCTTCCGTCAGAATTTTTTTTCACAGATATGGAATCAATGATGGTCCCTAAGAAAACCACCCTTGTAGCTGAAACAAGGTCTCACTTTCCAGCCGTGGGAACGTAGAAAAGACAAGATCTCTGTTTGAGAGAGTATGCTTTTTTAAAAGATGGCGCCTGAACCAATATGTCGTCCAGGTAAGATGCCACCGCAATTCCCTGAGACCTGACAACTGCCAAGAGAGCCACGAGAACCTTTGAGAAGATTCTGAGAGCTGTGGCTAGTCCAAACGGAAGAGCCACAAACTGAAAGTGCTTGTCTAGAAAAGCAAATCTCAGGAACTGGAGATGATCCCTGTGGATGGGAACATGAAGATACGTGTGCTTCAGGTCTATGGTTGTCATGAACGGACCCTCTTGGACCAAAGGAAGAATGGAACAAATGGTTTCCATTTTAAAGGACGGTACCCTGAGAAACTTGTTGAGACACACTTTAAGTTCCCTCTTTTTTGGGAACCACAAACAGATTTGATTAAAATCCTAGACCCTGTTCTCTTAATGGAACAATCAGTCCCAGGGAGGAAAGGTCCTGAACGCAGCTTAAGAATGCCTCTCTTTTTTCCTGATCCAAAGATAACCTTGAGAGGAAAAATCTGCCCTTGGGAGGACGAGATTTGAATTCTATTTTGTACCCCTGAGAAACTATGTCCACAGCCCAAGGATCTGGGTAATCTCGTATCCACGCTTGACAAAAAAAAGGAAAGTCTGCCCCCTACTTGATCCAATTCCAGACCGGGGGCAGACTCTTCATGTTGACTTAGTCTCAGCAGAGGGCTTCTTTGATTGCTTTACCTTATTCCAAGACTGATTGGGTTTTCAAGAAAACTTGGACTGCTCCTAATTGGAGGAAGGAGAGGAAGACTTTTGACCTTTGAAGTTATGAAAGGACTAAAAATGACTTTGACGTCCTTTAGGTCTATTCTTCATGGACCCTTTTCCACCCGTAATTTCAGAAATTATCTCCGCCAGACCAGGACCAAACAGGGTCTTACCCTTGTAAGGTTGCGACAGAAGCTTGGACTTGGGGGTAACATCAGCTGACCATGATTTTAGCCACAGAGCCCTGTGGGCTAGGACAGTGAAGCCCAAAATCTTGGCTCCCAGTCTAATGACTTGCATGTTAGCATCAGAAATAAAGGAATTGGCTAGTTTGAGAGCCTTAATCCTATCCTGGATCTTCTCCAACGGAGTGTCCTCTAAAATCAGTTCTGACAAGGCATCGCACCAATAAGATGCTGCACTTCCTACTGTGGCAATACAAACTGCAGGTTGCCATTGAAGTCCCTGATGAACATACATTTTCTTTAGATAAACCTCCAGCTTTTTGTCCATGGGATCCTTAAAGGAACAGCTATCCTCAATATGGATTGTAGTTCTCTTAGCCAGAGTAGAAATAGCCCCTTCTACCTTAGGCACCATGCGCCATGAATCTCTAATGGAGTCAGCAACAGGAAACATCTCTTTAAAGACGGGAGATGGGGAGAAAGCTATCCCTGGCTTTTCCCATACCTGTGTAATAATCTCCGTTACACGGTCTGGAAAAGGAAACACTTCCACAGAGGAAGAAACATAGTATTTGTTAAGCTTACTAGATTTCTTAGGGTTGACGGTGACAGGAGAGTCGGAGTCATCCAAAGTAGCCAGTACCTCCAATAAACGAAGGTGTTCAAGCTTATATCTGAAGTTTACTTCTTCAGCATCAGACAAAGGAATTATACTGTCAGAATCTGAGATTTCACCCTCAGAGGCTACCGAAGTATCCTCCTCATCAGACTTATGAGGAAGGTCCACCTTCGCGGCAGCAGATGGGACAGACACCTTACCATCTGACAAATGTTTAGATTTCCTCTTGCGTTTCCCCAACATGGGAAAAGCAGATAATACCGCAGAGGATATCTGTGCAGCAAAATCTGATGGCAAATAAACTCCTTGAGGAGACTGAGAGGAACTGCAGGTCACTGTATGTGACTCCATTGAGGCTTGGGACGTTTGACGAGAAAGATGTGGCATTGCCTTAACAGCATCATCCTGAGAGACATTAGGTTTAGAAACATTGAAATGTAAAGATACATTTCTTGTTTTATCTAGACATGAGGAACAAAATTACATGGGTAACACAATTTGGGTCTCAAGACACAAACATGTGTCCATAACAACAGACTCCTGCTCCATGTCCATAGCTTAAAATATTACCAGAGATACAGGAATGACAAGTAAAATAAATAAATTGACACTGTCACTTTAAATTTAAAAATTTACTCAGGAGCGAATTTGCGCTCAAAAACATACCCCTTATTAAGGACCTCTACACCTCAGCAGACTGATGTGCCCTACCTGCCCCTCCGGAGTACAAAAAAATCTTGCCAGAATAAACCTGCCGGTCTCACAGGGAAGACTAACAGATTCGACTAACACAGCCGACGCCGCTCCGATCAGATCTGAGAGCGAAAGAGAGGGAGTCGTGAACGGCTGAAAATGAAACTATGCATCAAAGTAAAAGCGTGCGTTTTAGAAGCCATTTAAAACCGAACAGTAAACTGACACATTCAGTCCTAAGTCTGCCGTTCTCACTCTGAAACCTTGTGCTGACAAAGTGGGGGGGAAAAAAAACTGACACAAGTCCCAATAAGACCCACACAGTCTTAATAAATAAAATGAGTCACAGATTTTAAGTTAACTCCTTCATACCCATAAAGGAAGATTAACCCCTAAGTCTCCTGTCACATACGTTTTATGTGCCTGCACACTGCCTAAATAAAATCCTCTACTAAGGATATAGCATGTCCCAAAAAAATAATGCAGAGAAATCCTCTTAAAAGGGACACTAAACCGAAATATTTTCTTTCATGACTCAGGTAGAAAACAGAATTTATGTTTACCTGATAAATTACTTTCTCCAACGGTGTGTCCGGTCCACGGCGTCATCCTTACTTGTGGGATATTCTCTTCCCCAACAGGAAATGGCAAAGAGCCCAGCAAAGCTGGTCACATGATCCCTCCTAGGCTCCGCCTACCCCAGTCATTCGACCGACGTTAAGGAGGAATATTTGCATAGGAGAAACCATATGATACCGTGGTGACTGTAGTTAAAGAAAATAAATTATCAGACCTGATTAAAAAACCAGGGCGGGCCGTGGACCGGACACACCGTTGGAGAAAGTAATTTATCAGGTAAACATAAATTCTGTTTTCTCCAACATAGGTGTGTCCGGTCCACGGCGTCATCCTTACTTGTGGGAACCAATACCAAAGCTTTAGGACACGGATGAAGGGAGGGAGCAAATCAGGTCACCTAAATGGAAGGCACCACGGCTTGCAAAACCTTTCTCCCAAAAATAGCCTCATAAGAAGCAAAAGTATCAAACTTGTAAAATTTGGTAAAAGTGTGCAGTGAAGACCAAGTCGCTGCCCTACATATCTGATCAACAGAAGCCTCGTTCTTGAAGGCCCATGTGGAAGCCACAGCCCTAGTGGAAGGAGCTGTGATCCTTTCAGGAGGCTGCCGTCCGGCAGTCTCGTAAGCCAATCTGATGATGCTTTTAATCCAAAAAGAGAGAGAGGTAGAAGTTGCTTTTTGACCTCTCCTTTTACCAGAATAAACAACAAACAAGGAAGATGTTTGTCTAAAATCCTTTGTAGCATCTAAATAGAATTTTAGAGCGCGAACAACATCCAAATTGTGCAACAAACGTTCCTTCTTCGAAACTGGTTTCGGACACAGAGAAGGCACGACTATCTCCTGGTTAATGTTTTTGTTAGAAACAACTTTTGGAAGAAAACCAGGTTTAGTACGTAAAACCACCTTATCTGCATGGAACACCAGATAAGGAGGAGAACACTGCAGAGCAGATAATTCTGAAACTCTTCTAGCAGAAGAAATTGCAACTAAAAACAAAACTTTCCAAGATAATAACTTAATATCAACGGAATGTAAGGGTTCAAACGGAACCCCCTGAAGAACTGAAAGAACTAAGTTGAGACTCCAAGGAGGAGTCAAAGGTTTGTAAACAGGCTTGATTCTAACCAGAGCCTGAACAAAGGCTTGAACATCTGGCACAGCTGCCAGCTTTTTGTGAAGTAACACAGACAAGGCAGAAATCTGTCTCATCAAGGAACTTGCAGATAATCCTTTTTTCCAATCCTTCTCGAAGGAAGGATAGAATCTTAGGAATCTTAACCTTGTCCCAAGGGAATCCTGTAGATTCACACCAACAGATATATTTTTTCCAAATTTTGTGGTAAATTTTTCTAGTTACAGGCTTTCTGGCCTGAACAAGAGTATCAATAACAGAATCTGAGAACCCTCGCTTTGATAAGATCAAGCGTTCAATCTCCAAGCAGTCAGCTGGAGTGGGACCAGATTCGGATGTTCGAACGGACCTTGAACAAGAAGGTCTCGTCTCAAAGGTAGCTTCCATGGTGGAGCCGATGACATATTCACCAGATCTGCATACCAAGTCCTGCGTGGCCACGCAGGAGCTATCAAGATCACCGACGCCCTCTCCTGATTGATCCTGGCTACCAGCCTGGGGATGAGAGGAAACGGCGGGAATACATAAGCTAGTTTGAAGGTCCAAGGTGCTACTAGTGTATCTACTAGAGTCGCCTTGGGATCCCTGGATCTGGACCCATAGCAAGGAACCTTGAAGTTCTGACGAGAGGCCATCAGATCCATGTCTGGAATGCCCCACAGTTGAGTGATTTGGGCAAAGATTTCCGGATGGAGTTCCCACTCCCCCGGATGCAATGTCTGACGACTCAGAAAATCCGCTTCCCAATTTTCCACTCCTGGGATGTGGATCGCAGACAGGTGGCAGGAGCGAGTCTCCGCCCATTGAATGATTTTGGTCACTTCTTCCATCGCCAGGGAACTCCTTGTTCCCCCCTGATGGTTGATGTACGCAACAGTCGTCATGTTGTCTGATTGAAACCGTATGAACTTGGCCCTCGCTAGCTGAGGCCAAGCCTTGAGAGCATTGAATATCGCTCTCAGTTCCAGAATATTTATCGGTAGAAGAGATTCTTCCCGAGACCAAAGACCCTGAGCTTTCAGGGATCCCCAGACCGCGCCCCAGCCCATCAGACTGGCGTCGGTCGTGACAATGACCCACTCTGGTCTGCGGGAGGTCACCCCTTGTGACAGGTTGTCCATGGACAGCCACCAACGGAGTGAGTCTCTGGTCCTCTGATTTACTTGTATCTTCGGAGACAAGTCTGTATAGTCCCCATTCTACTGACTGAGCATACAGTTGTAATGGTCTTAGATGAATGCGCGCAAAAGGAACTATGTCCATTGCCGCTACCATCAAACCTATCACTTCCATGCACTGCGCTATGGAAGGAAGAGGAACGGAATGAAGTATCCGACAAGAGTTTAGAAGTTTTGTTTTTCTGGTCTCTGTCAGAAAAATCCTCATTTCTAAGGAGTCTATTATTGTTCCCAAGAAGGGAACTCTTGTCGACGGAGATAGAGAACTCTTTTCCACGTTCACTTTCCATCCGCGAGATCTGAGAAAGGCCAGGACTATGTCCGTGTGAGCCTTTGCTTGAGGAAGGGACGACGCTTGAATCAGAATGTCGTCCAAGTAAGGTACTACAGCAATGCCCCTTGGTCTTAGCACCGCCAGAAGGGACCCTAGTACCTTTGTGAAAATCCTTGGAGCAGTGGCTAATCCGAAAGGAAGCGCCACGAACTGGTAATGCTTGTCCAGGAATGCGAACCTTAGGAACCGATGATGTTCCTTGTGGACAGGAATATGTAGATACGCATCCTTTAAATCCACCGTGGTCAAGAATTGACCTTCCTGGATGGAAGGATTGTTCGAATGGTTTCCATTTTGGACGATGGAACCTTGAGAAACTTGTTTAGGATCTTGAGATCTAAGATTGGTCTGAACGTTCCCTCTTTTTTGGGAACTACGAACAGATTGGAGTAGAACCCCATCCCTCGTTCTTTTAATGGAACAGGATGAATCACTTCCAGAAGATAACCTTGGGAGACTATTTCTAGCGCCCAAGGATCCAGAACATCTCTTGCCCAAGCCTGAGTGAAGAGAGAGAGTCTGCCCCCCACCAAATCCGGTCCTGGATCGGGGGCCCGCATCTCATGCTGTCTTGGGAGCAGTGGCAGGTTTCTTGGCCTGCTTTCCTTTGTTCCAGCCTTGCATTGGTCTCCAGGCTGGATTGGCTTGAGAAGTATTACCCTCCTGCTTAGAGGACGTAGCACTTGGGGCTGGTCCGTTTCTGGGGCCAAACAGTGTTTTCCCCTTGAAAGGAATGTCAAGCAATTTGTTCTTGGAAGACGCATCCGCTGACCAAGATTTTAACCAAAGCGCTCTGCGCGCCACAATAGCAAACCCAGAATTTTCCGCCGCTAACCTAGCCAATTGCAAGGTGGCGTCTAGGGTGAAAGAATTAGCCAATTTAAGAGCACGAATTCTGTCCATAATCTCCTCATAAGAAGAAGAATTACTAATAATCGCCTTTTCTAGCTCATCGAACCAGAAACACGCGGCTGTAGTGACAGGGACAATGCATGCAATTGGTTGTAGAAGGTAACCTTGCTGAACAAACATCTTTTTTAGCAAACCTTCTAATTTTTTATCCATAGGATCTTGGAAAGCACAACTATCTTCTATGGGTATAGTGGTGCGCTTGTTTAGAGTAGAAACCGCCCCCTCGACCTTGGGGACTGTCTGCCATAAGTCCTTACTGGGGTCGACTATAGGAAACAATTTTTTAAATATGGGGGGAGGTACGAAAGGTATACCGGGCCTGTCCCATTCTTTATTAACAATGTACGCCACCCGCTTGGGTATAGGAAAAGCTTCGGGGGGCCCCGGGGCCTCTAGGAACTTGTCCATTTTACATAGTGTTTCTGGAATAACCAGATAATCACAATCATCCAAATTGGATAACACCTCCTTAAGCAGAGCGCGGAGATGTTCCAACTTAAATTTAAAAGTAATCACATCAGGTTCAGCTTGTTGAGAAATTTTTCCTGAATCTGAAATTTCTCCCTCAGACAAAACCTCCCTGGCCCCCTCAGACTGGTGTAGGGGCCCTTCAGAAACAATATCATCAGCGTCCTCATGCTCTTCAGTATTTTCTAAAACAGAGCAGTCGCGCTTTCGCTGATAAGTGGGCATATTGGCTAAAATGTTTTTGATAGAATTATCCATTACAGCCGTTAATTGTTGCATAGTAAGGAGTATTGGCGCGCTAGATGTACTAGGGGCCTCCTGTATGGGCAAGACTGGTGTAGACGAAGGAGGGGATGATGCAGTACCATGCTTACTCCCCTCACTTGAGGAATCATCTTGGGCATCATTTTACTAAATTCTTTATGACATAAATCACATCTATTTAAATGAGAAGGAACCTTGGCTTCCCCACAGTCAGAACACAATCTATCTGGTAGTTCAGACATGTTAAACAGGCATAAACTTGATAACAAAGCACAAAAAACGTTTTAAAATAAAACCGTTACTGTCACTTTAAATTTTAAACTGAACACACTTTATTACTGCAATTGCGAAAAAGTATGAAGGAATTGTTCAAAATTCACCAAAATTTCACCACAGTGTCTTAAAGCCTTAAAAGTATTGCACACCAAATTTGGAAGCTTTAACCCTTAAAATAACGGAACCGGAGCCGTTTTTATATTTAACCCCTTTACAGTCCCTGGAATCTGCTTTGCTGAGACCCAACCAAGCCCAAAGGGGAATACGATACCAAATGATGCCTTCAGAAAGACTTTTCTATGTATCAGAGCTCCACACACATGCAGCTGCATGTCATGCTGTTCTCAAAAACAAGTGCGCCATACCGGCGCGAAAATGAGGCTCTGACTATGATTAGGGAAAGCCCCTATAGAATAAGGTGTCTAAAACAGTGCCTGCCGATATTATTTTACAAAAAATACCCAGATTAAATGATTCCTCAAGGCTAAATATGTGTAAATATGATCGATTTAGCCCAGAAAATGTCTACAGTCTTAATAAGCCCTTGTGAAGCCCTTATTTACTGTCTGAATAAAAATGGCTTACCGGATCCCATAGGGAAAATGACAGCTTCCAGCATTACATCGTCTTGTTAGAATGTGTCATACCTCAAGCAGCAAAAGACTGCTCACTGTTCCCCCAACTGAAGTTAATTCCTCTCAACAGTCCTGTGTGGAACAGCCATGGATTTTAGTAACGGTTGCTAAAATCATTTTCCTCATACAAACAGAAATCTTCATCTCTTTTCTGTTTCAGAGTAAATAGTACATACCAGCACTATTTTAAAATAACAAACTCTTGATTGAATAATAAAAACTACAGTTAAACACTAAAAAACTCTAAGCCATCTCCGTGGAGATGTTGCCTGTACAACGGCAAAGAGAATGACTGGGGTAGGCGGAGCCTAGGAGGGATCATGTGACCAGCTTTGCTGGGCTCTTTGCCATTTCCTGTTGGGGAAGAGAATATCCCACAAGTAAGGATGACGCCGTGGACCGGACACACCTATGTTGGAGAAAATACAATTTTAAACAACATTCCAATTTACTTCTATTATCTAATTTGCTTCATTTTTTAGATATGCTTTGTGTAACAAATATCAATGCACATGGGTGAGCCAATCACAAGGCATTTATGTGCAGCCACCAATCAGCAGCTACTGAGCCTATCTATATATGCTTTTCAGCAACGGATATCAAGAGAATGAAGCAAATTAGATAATAGAAGTAAATTAGAAAGTTGTTAAAATTACATGCTCTTTCTAAATCATACAAGAAAAAAAATTGGTGTTTCATGTTCAGTTAAGAGCAAGTCTCCAAGACCTAGAAGACAAAAGCACTTACCTGCAAATACAGCTGTCCGGCAGGAAGAAAGCTCACAAGGCATGAAAGGACACATACTCCTTACAGAGACCTGTAGAAAAAGAAAGAACAGAGTAACCAACTCTGGCTTTCTATACCAAGGGCAGCAAATATGTTAGAAATCTGAGCAAGGACCAACTCACTACTTTCTAAATGCTTAAAAGCCACCACTACTCTTAATCAAGAGATTGACGTGGACACAGCTAAACCCAAATCCTTGCTTGCAGGGAAAAGTACCCCAAAAAAGGAATCAATATCTTCAGACACCAAACTTCACCTCCTCCATTGACAGAGGCAAAGAGAATGACGGGGGATATGGGTAAGGGAAGTGACACTTAAAGGGACAGTTTACTCAAAAATTTTCTCCCCTTTAACTTGTTCCCAATGATCCACTTTACCTGCTGGAGTGTATTAAATTGTTTACAAGTAGATCCTTTACCCTTATATTGGCTTTTCAAACAGTTGATTTAGCATGTGGCATCCCTACCTATTCTGAAAGTTTGTGGCCGCAGGTCCCAGCAATAGATAAGCTTTGTAAACACAGCCAACAGAAGAAATTATACTCCCAGTAGGATATAGCAGAGATAAGGTAATAAAATGTTGAATTTCCAATGTTCTCTCCAAGTACTGGTGATTGTTTTATAGACAGATATAAGATAAAGAAGCAGGTATATGTACACAATGTGATACAGTAATAAGATCTGATTATACCTACAAGCTCAACCCATTTTATTAGGTTGTGGCTTCAAAACACAAAATCACAAATAAACCTTAAAAAGCTAATTTTCATACATTTTTTACTACGCAGTTGGTAAAAAAAGCAATTGTAAACACATTAAGGGAAAACTATTTTACAGTATACTGTCCCTTTAACAGCTTTGTTCTGTTGCTCTTTGCTTCCTGCTGGCCAGGAGTGAATACCCCACTAGTAATTGGAATGATGTTGTGGACTCTCCATGTCTTAGGAAAGAATTAATTCATACAATGTTCTTCCAGGACCTATTTAACAGGCACACTTCCCAGCGGATTTAATGTTTGCTACACACATTATTATTAAATCAAATTTATTTTAAAAATGTGTGCTTTGGATAGCTTACATAACATTTATAAATAACAGAAAAAGTAATAATATTGCAAAATATTACACGGTTCCCATCAGAGTACTTCAGAACGCCAACAGGATGGCAAAATGTTCTGTGAAGAACACTAACATATGTAATAAAAAAATTATAATAAAGAAACAATTAAAGGGACAATGAACCCAAATTATTTCTTTCATGATTCAGAGAAAGCATGCAATTTTAGCAACTTTCTTATTTACTCCTATTATCAATTTTTCTTCGTTCTCTTGCTATCTTTATTTTAAAAGCAGGAATGTAAATCTTAGCAGCCAGCCTATTTATAGGTTCAGCACCATGGATAGGGCTTGCTTAGCTACCAATAAGCAAGCATAAATAACCCAGGTTCTCAACCAAAAATGGGCCGGCTCCAATGCATCACATTCCTGCTTTTTAAATAAAGATAGCAAGAGAACGAAGAAAAAAATGATAATAGGAGTAAAAGATAAAGTTGCTTAAATATGCATGCTCTATCTGAATCATGAAAGAAAAAAATTGGGTTTAGTGTCCCTTTAAGTACATGTAAAGAACTAACACCTGATACAGTTCTAAGCAACAAACAGCCTAGCCTGTATGGTCGATTGTCACCTTGTGCAGGTTACACATTTTATTGCGACTGTGTCATGCTGAGCAACTGCCGATTGAAAATAAAAAACTTACTTGGAAAATCAGGGCAATGTGCAAATATGTGCAGTACCCAAAAGAAAGTGTAAAGGTGACGTCATCAGATGCCACATGAGGTGTGTACAGAGTCTTGTTGGTATCAATACTTGTCACTGAAACACATGGATCCACAATGGATGTGTATGCGAGTTGCATATATGATACATATAGACAGACAGATATGAATGTAAAAGTGGTGTGATCTAGAAAAAGCACAGAGCCTTGAGTCACTGACAAAATAGTGTGTATCATTTACTTGTACAGAGTAAAATGTATCCTGTTTTAGCTCCCTTTATGTTTTTGTTTGTCTAGAATTATGTGTATAAATAGTTTATTTTATATAGAGAAACATTTTGAGTTTTAAGCAATCTGATGCTAATGTTAATGGACCGGTCATAGAAAACGGAGTGGAAATATCTCCTCACCATATGTACATCAGTCTTTAAATGCAAAAACAGGTGACAGTGGCATATGTCCAAGGTCATCAATGTCCATTCCAGGTCCTGCTGTCACATGGCTCTCAGCCATACAGAGCTTCCAGGACAGTCAGGTTAGGAGGAGTCATGTATTTTACCACACATTTATAGTACTGACCTTCAAATCCCCTCCTGAATTTATACTGTGACAAACCATTGAATCACTTTGGGCGAAGTTGAAGGGGGTTATAGATGGCAGAAGGATTCAATTCAAACAAGAGAAGCTCACTGCATCACCTTTGTAACCCTATTTATTACACTATATGCCCATCCTCAAATCGCCATCTCTCACAACCAAAATATGCAATAAATTAGTAAATCTATATACAACTAACAGCCAAACAGAGATATTTGTTATTGTATATATATGTACATATATATCTCTCAAATAAAACATAATGCCTGTATGTTATAGGTCAAAATGCAGGGAAGCAAGAAATATTAGCCCAGAGTGCACACTGTGAGAGGCCATTCAGCACACAGAACACTGCATGCACAAGTTATGTGGTACTGAGATATTATATGGATGTGTATTGCAATAAAAAAGTAATACTCTGGCTTTGTTTCACTTTGACGCAAGAAGTTTATAAACAGATTCAGAGCGCATAATACATTTCCTGGCACCATAAAAGGGATATGAAACACAACAAAAATTATTTTGTGATTCCGACAGAGCTTACCATTTTAAAAAAGTTTACAATTTACTTCTATTATCAAATTTGCTCCACCCCCAAGATATTCTGTGTTGCAAATGGATATATTTTTTGCAAAAATACTGCCATATAGTGCTCTAGAAATTGGCCGACTCCTAAGCATATGTCCCTGCTTTTCAACAAACGATACCAAGAGAATAAAGGAACATTGATAATAGAAGTAAATTAGAAAGTTGTTTAAAATCACATGTTCTATCTGAATCATAAAATAAACTATTTGGGTTTGAGAGAAGCAGCTTTACTAAGTGACACATTACCCTATCAGTGGGGGCAGCAGGGAATCCAGACACAGACTTGAAATATCTCAGCTTTAATTAAGGCCTGAGGCTTCACACCTAGTAGGAATAGGACAGAGAAAACCGGCTGGTGTCTGCCATTTATTACTGCTTTTCTAATTACAGACGGTCACATTTTCATTCTGTATTCCTAGTAGATAAAGCTGATTGTTACAAGCTGTACACTTTTATACCAACATTTTAGCAATCATTATAGTGATAAACATGCTGTAATGAGTTACAGTGTGTAATTTTATCACTCGTGACGCTGCACAGCTATATATGAAACATAACCAACGGTAAGTACTTATAAAATGTCTACACTAAAAATAACAGTGTATACAAAAATAAAATAAAGGCTATGTGATAAAGTCCAATATGTAAATGATCTCTTAAAGGGAAAGAACATGAATAGAGTCCCAAAATCACTTGGTTGTAGTGGTGATCTTCACCCACCTCACAGAAGAGAAAGAAAAAAAAAAACATAATAGTGAAGACTGTAAGAATAATGTGGCGCAAGCACAATGGAATGATACTCACACTTTTCTGAGCTATCACTAAACTCTTAGTTGTTAGGTAGAATGTTTTAAAGTCCCACGGCTCCCCTGGAAACTCAGGAAGTCCAAAGTAAGTTAGAAAAGCAATATTTATTCTAAAAACAGAATTACAGACTGTATACACAAGGTAAAAACACAGCATGCAAGTAACAGATCTCGAATCTAGAGGCCCACCAGGTCCATAACAAGTTTACACGGTATGCTTGAAGAACCTTTCAGTGTCATACACAAGTCCGTTATAGTCCTGTAACATCCATCCAACATACACTGTGTTTTTAAACTGCACAGCTATGTGCTTAACCCCTGCAAGTGGGTTAAACACATAGTGAAAAGTATTGATCGGGACCTGCAGAGAACTGCTGGTTCAGAGCAAAAACAAAATTTATGCTTACCTGATAAAGTTATTTATTTCCGGATATGGTGAGTCCACAATGTCATCAATTACTAGTGGGAATATCACTCCTGGCCAGCAGGAGGAGGCAAAGAGCACCACAGCAAAGCTGTTAAGTGTCACACCCCTACCCATAAACCCCAGTCATTCGACCGAAAGGAAATGGAAAAATGAATAACACAAAGGTGTAGAGGTGGCTGAGATTTAGTAAAAAAATAACTGTCTTAAAGAAAAGGGTGGGGTCGTGGACTCACCATATCCGGAAATAAATAAATTTATCAGGTAAGCATAAATTTTGCTTTCTTTCTTAAGATATGGTGAGTTCACAACGTCATCACTTACTAGTGGGAACCAATACCCAAGCTAGAGGACACAGATGACTAGGGAGGGAGAACAAGACAGGCAGACCTAAACAAAAAAAGGCACCACCGCTTGAAGAACCTGTCTCCCAAAAGAAGCCTCAGCCGAGGCAAAAGTATAAAATTTGGAAAAAGTATGCAGAGAGGACCAAGTTGCAGCCTTGCAAAACTGTTCCACAGAAGCTTCATTTTTGAAAGTCCAAGAAGAGGAGACAGCCCTCGTGGAATAATCCGTAATTCTCTCAGGAGGCTGCTGACCAGCATACTCATGAGCAAAACAAATTAAACTTCTCAACCAGAGGGAAAGAGAAGTAGCAGTAGCTATCTGATCCTTACGCTTTCCAGAGAAAAAAACAAACAAGGCAGAGGACTGGCAAAAATCTTTAGTCGTCTGCAGGTAGAATTTTAGAGCATGCGCAACGTCCAAGTTGTGTAACAAACATTCCTTATGAGAAGGAGGATTAGGACATAGAGAAGGAACAACAATTTCCTGACTAATATTTCTATCCGAAACCCCCTTCGGAAGAAAACCCAACTTAGTATGAAGAATCGCCTTATCAGAATGAAAGATAAGGTAAGGCGAATCACACTGCAAAGCCGAGAGTTTAGAAACTCTCCAAGCAGAAGAGATAGCAACCAGAAACAAAACATTCCAAGATAACAACAATATCTATGGAATACAATGGCTCAAACGGAGCCTGCTGCAATATTTTAAGAACAAGATTAAGGCTCCAAGTAGAGCAACAGGTTTAAACACAGGCCTGATTCTGACCAGGGCCTGACAAAATATTAAACATCTGGCACATCCGCCAGACCTTGTGAAATAAAATAGATAATGCAGAAATCTGACCCTTCAGAGTACTGACTGACAACCCTTTCTCCAGACCATCCTGGAGAAAAGACAAAATTCAAGATTCACACCAATAAAAGGTATTTACGCCATATCTTATGGTAAATATTTCTATTAATAGGCTTGCAAGCCTGAATCATGGTCTCAATGACCGACTCAGAAAAATCACGCTTAGACAGAACTAAGCGTTCAATCTCCAAGCAGTCAGCTTCAGAGAAACGAGATTTGGATGAAGGAATGGACCCTGAGTTAGAAGGTCCTTCCTCAGAAGCAACCTCCAAGGTGGAAGAGATGACATCTTCACTAGGTCTGCATACCAGATCCTGCAAGGCCACGCAGGAGCTATTAGGATTA